>NC_056743.1:1217662852-1217678818 GCF_019279795.1 Protopterus annectens
TGCAGTATAGCATTTGTGCAGTCTTTTAATAAAAGTCAGTACTGCAAAGTGCTGAAGACATAACTCTGTCTAGTAGTGCACTGCATAATTACTTACTAAAACTATATGTGCGTTTGTAAGTGTATGTGTATGCACATGTAAGTGCATGTTTAGATATGTGTGTATATGTGTATGTGTGTGTATGTGTGTGTGTGTAGATGTACTTCTCATCAGACTCTGTGCAAGTGAGCACATTTGTGTGCATGTGTGTGCATGTGTGGGGGGGCATGTACATCTTATTGCTGGCTTTGCATAATGTCCCTGATTTTAATTCATATTTCATCCTCATAAAATAATTTGTTTTCTGGAAAACTACCATAGGATTGCAGTTGGCCAATAATGCCAGTCATTAGAGTTTCATTGTTCTTATTATACAGAAAATGCATGTGTGTGTAACACATGTTAACTTTTAACTTGAATTAAAGTTGTCTGGCACTTGAGGATCTGAGATGAACTGCTTCTTATAGTCAAAAGTATAGAGTTTGATTCCTTTCTCCTCCACTTGTCCAGTGTTTGACTTTGAGGAAGCCACTTAACCAGACAGTGCTCAGGGATCACCCCTGAAAGGGTATGCTATATCCAAGGAGTATACCTGGTTAACTGATACATTAAAATTAATTTATATATATATATATATATATATATATATATATATATATATATATATATATATATATATATAGCTAGATATATAGCTATAGATATATACATATATATCTAAAATATGTCCCTTTTGGGGTCTTTGTTTCCTCATTATTTTTTCCAGTTGCTCGGAATTCTTCAGCAAAGATGTTAAAAGTTGTTTTGTTCCCTTTCTGGTGAAACTTGTGGCTTTCTGGCAAATTGTTGTGGGTTGCAGTCACTAAATAATGACAGCCATGTGAGTTTCAGATTTCATACCCTTCAGAAAATGCTTTCTAATGCAAAGATTGTTATTCTAGTATCTTTCTAAACATATAAGAGAAGTATTTAAAATCTGTTCCTGATGTTGGATCTTTGCCTCCAATTTTTTAGTTAGGAAGCTGTGAGGACAGAGAGGAATTGCAGTGGGTTGCACTGTATGGCTCTGACAGCAGTGAGCTAAGATACATATATGGGCCACTAGTTTGGACTGCATGGTTCTGCAAGTAGCAAACTGAGATACATTTATGGGGCATTATTTATATATTTATGCACAAACTTAATATCGAGCAGTTTTTGAAGTGTACATATAAGTGGTTACAGATGTGTGTGTGTGTGTGTGTGTGTGTGTGTGTGCACATGCTTGTGCTCATATACATGTTTCTGTGTGCTTACATGTGTACTGAGCACATGATTTTCAAATGTTCCAGAGTTTACCTCATATTTGTGGTCGGTTCCTTGTTTTATTTATTTATTTATTTATTTATTTTTTGGTAAAGTATTGTGGACTACATTCTCTAAATAATAACAACCATGTGAGTTTCAGACTTCATATCCTTTTGAAAATGCTTGATAATGCAAAACCTGTTACACTAGCAACTTCTTTTCTAGCACATGAGCTAAGAGGTTGGGAGGGTATAGGAGATGTAATGGGTTGCACTGTATGGTTTTCACAGCAGTGAACTGAAATGCATTTTGTAGTTATTTATGTACTTGTTTATTCATTTGATCACAAGCAAACATATGAGATGAAGATAGTTATACAAAGGACTGTAATTGATGGAAGGGCGCGCGCGCGTGTGTGTGTGTGTGTGTGTGTGTGTGTGTGTGTGTGTGTGTGTGTGTGTGTGTGTGTGTGTATATGCTTCTCTGTGTGTAAATGCCTGGTTCCTGCATCCCTTAGTAGTTGTGGTATAAAGGAAGAAATTGCTTGTATTAAAAAGGAACAATCATCATTTAAGCCATGTTCATTGGGTACGATCATTGGTTTCTTTGTTTTGGTGACTGTTGATAGTTGTTGTGTCTTTCGGCTTATCCTGGTTAGGGGTCGCCACAGCAGAACTCCAGTCCGCTAATGTTCGGTAGTGGATTTTTACGTGTCTAGTTACCAGCCCTGATGCACAACCTTCAACGAAGGCGTGCCCATTCACGCATGCCTCCACACAGAAGATGCTCTAGCTGAGAATCGAATGCGACGTCTTGCTGTGAGGCAACAACGCTACCACAGCACCACAACCGTGGGTTGTGACTGCTGATAGTGTGTTTAGTAATTGATTGTGAATAAACTGAACACCATCAATTCTACAAATTGAATGCTAATACTTTAACTATGAATACATTTTTAATTTAGCTTGTCTTTTGCAGGCATGTGGGTATGAAATGCACTATGCTGGACTGCAACAGAAGCTGTCCAGCACAAAGTGTAGATGAGTGAAACTATGTCCAATGAATGAGCTGTTTCCTGTAGTGCAGGGTTTGAGTCCTTCAGCCTTAGTTTGTCTATAGTGTGACTCTGCAAAGTCATTTCACCAGACAGTAGTCCTGGACTGCCCATGAAAAGGAACACTTGCTTCCCCGGCTGTTAGCAAATGTATTACACTATGTCTTTTGAATTATCATCCCATTTACATGGCTGCTACTTAGTGCTTCACTATATGCTATTTGATTGTGAATCGCAAAATGACTCTTGTAATCTAATGGCTCATTAGATGCATTTTCCATAAATGTGATTTTCAGGAAAAGTGAAGTTTACTGTTCCTCATGCTAAGTGATTTTTCAAATGTGAAATGTTTTTATTTCATTTAGCAAATGGCTATCACAGTGTTTTGCTGGAAAATTTAAAATAAAATGTTTAAATCAAATCCAGATATCTGCAATCATTGTAAAGTGAGGCCTTCAGTAGACACACAAGATTTTCATCTAAATTACCAGTATTTCTAAGCAGCTTGTGTTGATAAGGTCAGACACAGCACTGCTTTTGGACACTAGCCATTCCCCTTCATGTTCTCTGTTTAGGTGCTTTTGGTCTGAGCAGTAAGGCTATCAGCTATTAAAGAGCTGATTCAAGTAGTCAGGTATATGATTACCTCAGCCTCCATTTGATTACTGTGTGACTTTTAGCAAGTCACTTAACCAGACAGAGGTCTCAGGTCACCCCCAAAAAGGGGCATGTCTAGTGAGCGTACCAGTTTAAAAATAAATCAATGAATAAAAATAGGTCTTTAGTGATCTTCTTGATGTAACAATTTCAAATGTTCTGGTTGTAAAGAGGTCACTTATAAGGAACTCTTTAAAAAAAGCAGTTCAGGGCAATCTTATTTGCAGAATAGATGCAGCTGGGTTCCCATATGAAGTGAGTTAAATCATTGTAGAGGTACAAGCAGTTTATTTGTATTTCATGTTGAAATGACCCAATGGGCTTACGGCTTATCCCACCAAATGCAAATCGTTGGAGAAAGGCTGTTAATATCATCTGACAATATGCTGTTTAAAATCCAGTCCTTTATGTGGTTTCTACCAGTTCTCCTGTCTTCTCTAGTAGGAAGAATGATGACCTGGAAAATATACTTAGTAACAGATGTTATATGTTAGGGTTATGAGCATGTCTTGGTTAAATGATTATCAAAACTGGCAAGCATTATTATTTCTTTTGGATTTAGTATGATTCAGAACCAGTACAATATCATGGGATGGAGAACTGAGAGTAATCAGGGTGATCACGATTGGCACAGATAATTCTTATAACTCTCTCTCTCTGGATATCCTGGCTGTCAAGCTATCTTACAGATATTTTCCCTGGAGCATTTTTGGTTGACTTAGAAATGTCAGCACACACCAAAGATAATTTTTCTTAGAAGCACCACAGAATCTCTGCATAAACTATGGCAACACAGGCATAGCAATACATTATGTACTATGAGCTTTCTTAAAAAGACATTACTATATATTAGACTTAAAGCCGCAACATCTATTTTATGACAAAATATTTACACACAGTTTACCAGATTTATACCACTTATCATCACGTATCTCCTCTTTTAGAGAAAAATCTCATTTTACTAAATTACAAAGTAAAACGATAAGCAACCGATGAGTCAAGCATTCAACACTCTAGACTGATCCTGCAAAAGTGTATCAACGTTACATATCAACAATACAGTTAATCAAAGAGCATTATAACATGCATTACTAATGTTTATTTAACTGTCTCATTGATCCTACCATAATGCTGAAAATATTTCAAAGTACGAATTATTCTTCCACTTTTAGATATTCAAGGATTTTTTCAAGCTGGAACTGGATCTAGACTGAGTACCAGCAGAAGGGAAGCTTTGAGACCAGCTGTTATGGCATTCATTAGAACTTTTAGAGTTACTAGGTAGCACAAATTAACCTGGATCAGGACCTGATACAATCAGATTACGCGCTTCTTTACTTGTCAGAAGCATATAGTTGAGCTATGTCTGCTATTTGGACAGAAACACATTTGCTAGACATGGATCTGGTTATTATACTTATGCAAATCTCGTCCTTACTTTTTGGGAGAATTCTTATGTGTTTAACGATAACATATGGAGGAAATATTTGTTCCTATACCTACGTTTCGTAGATGATATTTTTGTCCTATGGGATGGGGATGTTAATGAACTGAACAGATTTATAGAATACCTTCATTCCACTACTGCTTTTTTCAGGTTCAGTATTAAAACGTCGAAGGTTGAAATAGATTTTTTAGATGTCTGCTTAATTCAAAATAGAGAAGGGTTCACTTCAAGGATACATAGGAAAGAATGCTGGCGCAACACTTTGTTGTCCTACGACAGCATGCACCCTAGACATACCTTCACCAATGTTGTGAAAGGTCAAATGGGTAGGGTGTCTAGGATAGTGAAGGATGATGCCGAGTATGAGATGGAGACTGAATATCTGGGCAGCTGTTTCCTCAACAGAGGGTATGACAAGAGAATGGTGGGGGAAGCCATTAAGAAGACTAAGCCACTTAGAGCTAACACATATAGACCCTGGCTGGATCGCCCAGATAATGTGGAACAAGAACGAGTATGCAAGAGGGCCGTACAAGACAGACACAAAGTAGCACTAACCTATGGTAGTGATATGAAAGGTATTAGCAATATAATACGTGATAATTGGAATATTTTAGTTAGCGATGACAGCTTGAGAGATTTAGCTGGATCCAAGCCCAACTTTATTTATAAAAGAAGTAGGAATTTAAAGGATATACTCTGCAAAGAGAGAAGTAACCCCAGTGATGTTAGGTCAAAAAGTAGGCAAGGCAGGAACCATACCATGTGGTTGTTGTAAAGCCTGTGGTAGCATCAAAAAAGGAGTTGAGTTTATACATCCTATTAGTGGGAAGGTGTATCAGTTTAAAGGTAAGGCAAGCTGTCGTACTACAGATTTAGTATACATAGCAGAATGCTGTTCATGTAACTGTTTTTATATTGGGAAAACCAATCAAATGTTAAAACAAGAATTTTTCAGCATTCATTCAGTATAAGGAACAATGATGTACATAACGCCTGTTTAGGCATGTTAAAGATAACCCTACACACAAGTTTACTTTTAGGGTTATTGTGAATTTAAAATTGACCAGCAGGGGGGGTGATATCAAGTTGAACACTGAACTAGCTGAATCCAAATGGATTCTTGAACTGACAGCACATAGGGAACCAGGCTTAAATGATGTTATCCCTTTAAAACCCACATTGAGTAAAAGGCGGGTGTTTTATTGAATTTTATTGAATGTTCTCACTGAATACTGATTGGTTAATACTTTTTTAAAAAGAATTTTAGAATGTATTTTTTATCTGATGAAGGGCAACCGCCCGAAAGCGCTCATCTTATGTGTATGGTGTGGTGATATTAAAACAAGTTTTATATCCAAGAGCAGTATCCAGTTTCGTTAATTTTGTGCTATTTAGTGTTCTGTTTGGAACTTTTACGTAAACTGGATTTTGGCTAGCACAGACCTTTTTCTTCCATTTTGTACTGATTTTCTCTGAGGTCTGACTGCTATGCATGCTCAAGGGAGTGAAAGTATGGCGACTACAGAGAGGGGAGATGAAGGAGAGAGCGTTTCACGAGGAGGATGGGATGTGAAACGCTTCATTGTTAAGGAGAATCCTCTGCTTGGTTTAGGTTTTACCATCAAATCAGGTATGGATCAACATTCAAATACCCCAATGGCTGTAGATAAATCTTTTGAGGACAATTTGAGAGATTTTACCTATAAAGTCATGAGGCTACAGCGACTGCAATGGCAGACTTTCCACTTAGAAGCCTGTCTTGACTATGGCATAGTACTGCGTGGGATGCGTGTACTATGTATGCCGAGTCAAGGAGACAGGTATCCGGAGCTTCTTGCCAGATGGCAAGCTATTAACATCAAGACAAGTTACCTGTACATGGATCTATTGAATGATTTTTTCTCCAAAGAAATTGTTGAACTTAAAAATGCTGTTACCTCCTTACAATATAAGCTTGAAAAAGACTATCCTGAGGTCTGGTGCAAAAAGAAATTGGCTGATTCATATGAGAAATTTAATGAAAATGATGCTAAACTCAAAATTCAGAAAATGGGCAAATTACGCAGAGATTATGAAGATTTTTCGAACGGAAGCATTTTGTATGGCAGAAACCAAAAATTTCCACGATGGCGGAAGTGGTGAAAGGTACGAACAGGATTGGTGAACAGCGGAAACAGAGGAGTGGCTTGACGGTGCGTCGGAACTTGACTCATCAGTCAATGGCGCCTACCAGCAATGCAGCGGTTTTGAATTGTGCGTCTGAGGATCAGACTAGTGAGCGGGACTTTGGTTTGTGTGAATTTAATGATGTGAATGCTCACAATGTTGTTAGTACTGAATCAACTTTGGTCTGTGAACAGGCTTTAGTTAATTCTGCAGCCTTAACGGACACTGTGGAAGAACAGGTGTTCACGGAGCCCGTAGAATTAACATCTAGTAATGTTACGTTATCCGGAGCACGACCAAAAACTAGATCTCCACACAATCATTTTTTGGATATGCTACCGGTACAAGTAAAGAAGAAAGGTCCTTGGAAACGATCGCTCAGCGACGACCGGGGCTTTCAAAAGAAAAGCGGACATTAGAGTGACTGATAGTAAGCATAACAATATTGTACTTAATTTATCTTCACGTTATTTGAATGAATCTGAATTAATGGTCCTTAACAAGGGCCTTACTTTTGTACCAAGTGCACAATGTTGCTATCAGGATGTTGTTTTGGACATCATGTCCTATTGTCGAATTTGATGCTAAGTAAGCAATTTGGTGAAAATACTGGTGCACATTCTAGCTTAAAAAAGCCAAGTAGTTTCATACCACCCTTAACACCAGCTTTGCAACTCTTTATAAACAAATGTGATCGTGACTTGATAGAATACTTTCAAAAGAACGATAGAGATAAATTTTACAATTTAACAAAAGAGCAAAGACAGGCAATAACTGATTTAGGTAATTATACCGACATTGTCATTAAAAAAGCGGACAAGGGAGGTTCAGTTGTCGTACTAGACACAGAATGGTATACGAATAAGCTGAAAAGTCTGTTATCAGATGCACATACATACACTAGGATAAATCCGTAGATATAAGGAGAACTATTGACAGGGTTCACAATAGGTTGAGGTGGCTTAGCGATAATTTAATGATAACATCGTCATTGTTTGAATTTCTGTTTATTGAAAAGCCCTTGACACCCATATTTAAAGCTTTGCCTAAAGTTCATAAAGTGTATTGGACCCACCCCTTAGACCGATAGTTTCGGAAGGGGTTGGGTCACTGAAAATATATCTATTTGGTTAGAGGTGACTCTTAGACCCTAGTAGGCTAAGTAGCGACATTTTAAAGGATACAGGGCATTATTTGAGCCTGATTGGCAACATTAGTAAGGAGAAATTGACTGGTGATTATTTGATGGCCACTCTTGATGTTAACAACCTTTTCACCATAATAAATAATGAATATGGGAGTTTGGCGTTAAAGGAACTTTTAATCGCTAAAAACTTCACCAATGCGAAGACAGATTTGATTTTAGAGCTATTAACATTAGTTTTGGAGAATAATATCTTCCTAGGAGGAGATTCTGCATACAGACAGCGCTTAGGATAGCCATGGGCACCCCCTGCACCAATACTTATGCAAATCTCGTCCTTACTTTTTGGGAGAATTCTTATGTGTTTAACGATAACATATGGAGGAAATATTTGTTCCTATACCTACGTTTCGTAGATGATATTTTTGTCCTATGGGATGGGGATGTTAATGAACTGAACAGATTTATAGAATACCTTCATTCCACTACTGCTTTTTTCAGGTTCAGTATTAAAACGTCGAAGGTTGAAATAGATTTTTTAGATGTCTGCTTAATTCAAAATAGAGAAGGGTTCACTTCAAGGATACATAGGAAAGAATGCTGGCGCAACACTTTGTTGTCCTACGACAGCATGCACCCTAGACATACCTTCACCAATGTTGTGAAAGGTCAAATGGGTAGGGTGTCTAGGATAGTGAAGGATGATGCCGAGTATGAGATGGAGACTGAATATCTGGGCAGCTGTTTCCTCAACAGAGGGTATGACAAGAGAATGGTGGGGGAAGCCATTAAGAAGACTAAGCCACTTAGAGCTAACACATATAGACCCTGGCTGGATCGCCCAGATAATGTGGAACAAGAACGAGTATGCAAGAGGGCCGTACAAGACAGACACAAAGTAGCACTAACCTATGGTAGTGATATGAAAGGTATTAGCAATATAATACGTGATAATTGGAATATTTTAGTTAGCGATGACAGCTTGAGAGATTTAGCTGGATCCAAGCCCAACTTTATTTATAAAAGAAGTAGGAATTTAAAGGATATACTCTGCAAAGAGAGAAGTAACCCCAGTGATGTTAGGTCAAAAGTAGGCAAGGCAGGAACCATACCATGTGGTTGTTGTAAAGCCTGTGGTAGCATCAAAAAAGGAGTTGAGTTTATACATCCTATTAGTGGAAGGTGTATCAGTTTAAAGGTAAGGCAAGCTGTCATACTACAGATTTAGTATACATAGCAGAATGCTGTTCATGTAACTGTTTTATATTGGGAAAACCAATCAAATGTTAAAAACAAGAATTTTTCAGCATTCATTCAGTATAAGGAACAATGATGTACATAACGCCCTGTTTAGGCATGTTAAAGATAACCCTACACACAAGTTTACTTTTAGGGTTATTGTGAATTTAAAATTGACCAGCAGGGGGGGTGATATCAAGTTGAACACTGAACTAGCTGAATCCAAATGGATTCTTGAACTGACAGCACATAGGGAACCAGGCTTAAATGATGTTATCCCTTTAAAACCCACATTGAGTAAAAGGCGGGTGTTTTATTGAATTTTATTGAATGTTCTCACTGAATACTGATTGGTTAATACTTTTTTAAAAAGAATTTTAGAATGTATTTTTTATCTGATGAAGGGCAACCGCCCGAAAGCGCTCATCTTATGTGTATGGTGTGGTGATATTAAAACAAGTTTTATATCCAAGAGCAGTATCCAGTTTCGTTAATTTTGTGCTATTTAGTGTTCTGTTTGGAACTTTTACGTAAACTGGATTTTGGCTAGCACAGACCTTTTTCTTCCATTTTGTACAAATTATAGCCAATGACAGTATCACTATGGTAAACAATTAATTGGAAGTCTGAGTCAGCATAAGGGGCCTGCCAACTTATTATGTTTTTTTACAGAAAATAAGTAACAGGGGGTATTTTGGGGCATTTGTCCCCACCCCCAATTTTCACATGTTGCACATTATTAACTCAAGGTCTACAAAAGGTGTAGCAAGAAGAAGTTAGGGAAAGTAATTCATTGCTTCACTCGTGTTATTGAAATTGTGGTTTCAGTAAATACTATTTCAGCAGACAAGAGCTAACATGCAAAATAATGTCTATGTAAACAGGATCGGGCCCAGCATGAGGTGGCCTAGGCAACTGTCTAGGACCAGGTGCTAGCTGGGGGACCTCATAAATATTAATGTAACTACAAAAACAAAAATCTTGGTCACCTTCATTTTTACATGTGACAGCTCTGATTTCTTCTCTTTCCTTGGCATAAATGTAGAGTCAATGAGACAGAGACTTGCTTAAGTTTGCAGCAGTCAAAACAGACCAATAGCAGACAAGCCTGCAGTATAGCATTTGTGCAGTCTTTTAATAAAAGTCAGTACTGCAAAGTGCTGAAGACATAACTCTGTTTAGTAGTGCACTGCATAATTACTTACTAAAACTATATGTGTGTTTGTAAGTGTATGTGTATGCACATGTAAGTGCATGTTTACATATGTGTGTATATGTGTATGTGTGTGTATGTGTGTGTGTGTGTAGATGTACTTCTCATCAGACTCTGTGCAAGTGAGCACATTTGTGTGCATGTGTGTGCATGTGTGGGGGGGCATGTACATCTTATTGCTGGCTTTGCATAATGTCCCTGATTTTAATTCATATTTCATCCTCATAAAATAATTTGTTTTCTGGAAAACTACCATAGGATTGCAGTTGGCCAATAATGCCAGTCATTAGAGTTTCATTGTTCTTATTATACAGAAAATGCATGTGTGTGTAACACATGTTAACTTTTAACTTGAATTAACGTTGTCTGGCACTTAAGGATCTGAGCTGAACTGCTTCTTATAGTCAAAAGTATAGAGTTTGATTCCTTTCTCCTCCACTTGTCCAATGTTTGACTTTGAGGAAGCCACTTAACCAGACAGTGCTCAGGGATCACCCCTGAAAGGGTATGCTATATCCAAGGAGTATACCTGGTTAACTGATACATTAAAATTAATTTATATATATATATATATATATATATATATATATATATATATATATATATATAGCTAGATATATAGCTATAGATATATACATATATATCTAAAATATGTCCCTTTTGGGGTCTTTGTTTCCTCATTATTTTTCCAGTTGCTCGAATTCTTCAGCAAAGATGTTAAAAGTTGTTTTGTTCCCTTTCTGGTGAAACTTGTGGCTTTCTGGCAAATTGTTGTGGGTTGCAGTCACTAAATAATGACAGCCATGTGAGTTTCAGATTTCATACCCTTCAGAAAATGCTTTCTAATGCAAAGATTGTTATTCTAGTATCTTTCTAAACATATAAGAGAAGTATTTAAAATCTGTTCCTGATGTTGGATCTTTGCCTCCAATTTTTTAGTTAGGAAGCTGTGAGGACAGAGAGGAATTGCAGTGGGTTGCACTGTATGGCTCTGACAGCAGTGAGCTAAGATACATATATGGGCCACTAGTTTGGACTGCATGGTTCTGCAAGTAGCAAACTGAGATACATTTATGGGGCATTATTTATATATTTATGCACAAACTTAATATCGAGCAGTTTTTGAAGTGTACATATAAGTGGTTACAGATGTGTGTGTGTGTGTGTGTGTGTGTGTGTGTGTGTGTGTGTGTGTGTGTGTGTGTGTGTGTGTGTGTGTGCACATGCTTGTGCTCATATACATGTTTCTGTGTGCTTACATGTGTACTGAGCACATGATTTTCAAATGTTCCAGAGTTTACCTCATATTTGTGGTCTGTTCCTTGTTTTATTTATTTATTTATTTATTTTTTGGTAAAGTATTGTGGACTACATTCTCTAAATAATAACAACCATGTGAGTTTCAGACTTCATATCCTTTTGAAAATGCTTGATAATGCAAAACCTGTTACACTAGCAACTTCTTTTCTAGCACATGAGCTAAGAGGTTGGGAGGGTATAGGAGATGTAATGGGTTGCACTGTATGGTTTTCACAGCAGTGAACTGAAATGCATTTTGTAGTTATTTATGTACTTGTTCATTCATTTGATCACAAGCAAACATATGAGATGAAGATAGTTATACAAAGGACTGTAATTGATGGAAGAAGTGTGTGTGTGTGTGTGTGTGTGTGTGTGTGTGTGTGTGTGTGTGTGTGTGTGTGTGTGTGTGTGTGTATATATGCTTCTCTGTGTGTAAATGCCTGGTTCCTGCATCCCTTAGTAGTTGTGGTATAAATTAAGAAATTGCTTGTATTAAAAAGGAACAATCATCATTTAAGCCATGTTCATTGGGTACGATCATTGGTTTCTTTGTTTTGGTGACTGTTGATAGTTGTTGTGTCTTTCGGCTTATCCTGGTTAGGGGTCGCCACAGCAGAACTCCAGTCCGCTAATGTTCGGTAGTGGATTTTTACGTGTCTAGTTACCAGCCCTGATGCACAACCTTCAACGAAGGCGTGCCCATTCACGCATGCCTCCACACAGAAGACGCTCTAGCTGAGAATCGAATGCGACGTCTTGCTGTGAGGCAACAATGCTACCACAGCACCACAACCATGGGTTGTGACTGCTGATAGTGTGTTTAGTAATTGATTGTGAATAAACTGAACACCATCAATTCTACAAATTGAATGCTAATACTTTAACTATGAATACATTTTTAATTTAGCTTGTCTTTTGCAGGCATGTGGGTATGAAATGCACTATGCTGGACTGCAACAGAAGCTGTCCAGCACAAAGTGTAGATGAGTGAAACTATGTCCAATGAATGAGCTGTTTCCTGTAGTGCAGGGTTTGAGTCCTTCAGCCTTAGTTTGTCTATAGTGTGACTCTGCAAAGTCATTTCACCAGACAGTAGTCCTGGACTGCCCATGAAAAGGGACACTTGCTTCCCCAGCTGTTAGCAAATGTATTACACTATGTCTTTTGAATTATCATCCCATTTACATTGGCTGCTACTTAGTGCTTCACTATATGCTATTTGATTGTGAATCGCAAAATGACTCTTGTAATCTAATGGCTCATTAGATGCATTTTCCATAAATGTGATTTTCAGGAAAAGTGAAGTTTACTGTTCCTCATGCTAAGTGATTTTTCAAATGTGAAATGTTTTTATTTCATTTAGCAAATGGCTATCACAGTGTTTTGCTGGAAAATTTAAAATAAAATGTTTAAATCAAATCCAGATATCTGCAATCATTGTAAAGTGAGGCCTTCAGTAGACACACAAGATTTTCATCTAAATTACCAGTATTTCTAAGCAGCTTGTGTTGATAAGGTCAGACACAGCACTGCTTTTTGGACACTAGCCATTCCCCTTCATGTTCTCTGTTTAGGTGCTTTTGGTCTGAGCAGTAAGGCTATCAGCTATTAAAGAGCTGATTCAAGTAGTCGGGTATATGATTACCTCAGCCTCCATTTGATTACTGTGTGACTTTTAGCAAGTCACTTAACCAGACAGAGGTCTCAGGTCACCCCCAAAAAGGGGCATGTCTAGTGAGCGTACCAGTTTAAAAATAAATCAATGAATAAAAATAGGTCTTTAGTGATCTTCTTGATGTAACAATTTCAAATGTTCTGGTTGTAAAGAGGTCACTTATAAGGAACTCTTTAAAAAAAGCAGTTCAGGGCATTCTTATTTGCAGAATAGATGCAGCTGGGTTCCCATATGAAGTGAGTTAAATCATTGTAGAGGTACAAGCAGTTTATTTGTATTTCATGTTGAAATGACCCAATGGGCTTACGGCTTATCCCACCAAATGCAAATCGTTGGAGAAAGGCTGTTAATATCATCTGACAATATGCTGTTTAAAATCCAGTCCTTTATGTGGTTTCTACCAGTTCTCCTGTCTTCTCTAGTAGGAAGAATGATGACCTGGAAAATATACTTAGTAACAGATGTTATATGTTAGGGTTATGAGCATGTCTTGGTTAAATGATTATCAAAACTGCCAAGCATTATTATTTCTTTTGGATTTAGTATGATTCAGAACCAGTACAATATCATGGGATGGAGAACTGAGAGTAATCAGGGTGATCACGATTGGCACAGATAATTCTTATAACTCTCCTTCTGGATATCCTGGCTGTCAAGCTATCTTACAGATATTTTCCCTGGAGCATTTTTGGTTGACTTAGAAATGTCAGCACACACCAAAGATAATTTTTCTTAGAAGCACCACAGAATCTCTGCATAAACTATGGCAACACAGGCATAGCAATATATTATGTACTATGAGCTTTCTTAAAAAGACATTACTTAAAGCCGCAACATCTATTTTATGACAAAATATTTAGACACAGTTTACCAGATTTATACCACTTATCATCACGTATCTCCCCTTTTAGAGAAAAATCTCATTTTACTAAATTACAAAGTAAAACGATAAGCAACCGATGAGTCAAGCATTAAACACTCTAGACTGATCCTGCAAAAGTGTATCAATGTTACATATCAACAATACAGTTAATCAAAGAGCATTATAACATGCATTACTAATGTTTATTTAACTGTCTCATTGATCCTACCATAATGCTGAAAATATTTCAAAGTACAAATTATTCTTCCACTTTTAGATATTCAAGGATTTTTTCAAGCTGGAACTGGATCTAGACTGAGTACCAGCAGAAGGGAAGCTTTGAGACCAGCTGTTATGGCATTCATTAGAACTTTTAGAGTTACTAGGTAGCACAAATTAACCTGGATCAGGACCTGATACAATCAGATTACGCGCTTCTTTACTTGTCAGAAGCATATAGTTGAGCTATGTCTGTTATTTGGACAGAAACACATTTGCTAGACATGGATCTGGTTATTCTTGTCTCACATTGACTTGGCTGGTTCTCCGAAACACTGCTTTCAGGTTGACAGTGACACTCTTTAGGAACATGATGGATATGGCATGGTTTAGTGGATTTCTACACTGCTACACATTTGGTGTCCCATCCCCCCCCCTCAACTTCAAATGGACAGCTTGATCTGGTTACAAGTCAGGTAGTGCTTGTGAGAATAATGTCAGTTATAAAACTTTTTGTCTGAAGTTTTTCCCTTTTAATTATTTTATTTGACTATATGGTATAGAATACTCTAGATGCAAGATTTGGCTCTTTCTTGGGCATGTCAGTTTATATTTTGTCGAATAAGTATTAGCTGTACAAGACTACTACCAGTGTCACAGAGTGAGGTACAGTGGTATAACATAAGTGCTTCAGGAGGATCTGATTAAGTATTTGTTTGGCTGTCTGCACTGCTCTCTCACTTTCACTACTGGATTGAAGAGAGTGAGGACTTGATGTAGTGAGGGTGAAACCACAGTCAGTAACAAACTGTTGAAACTCATTTGACATAAACTGCTTCCCATTGTCAACAACTAGGTCAATAGGTAGACCGTACCTTGGCAACCCAGTCTTGAATCTAACTATTATTTGTTGGCTAGTTTTCATTGGTGCATGAATAAGCTCTATGTCACAAGAGTGACAGTCTACTACAATATAGTTTTGACCTTCAAGGTTGCACAGGTCAGCAGCTAGGAGTTGCTAAGGACCTTGAGGTAAGTGTGCTGTAATTAATAGTTCTTGTTTTTGTGATGGTTTATGCACAATTCAAAATTTATAAATTAAATTGGACAGTATATGTCATGGATGATTTCTGGCCACCAAAAATCCCAACCTGGAAGGTAAACGCTGACAGCAACTGATGGAGAAAATCTTTTATTGCAAAATAGAACCAGAAGTAAGCGCTTTCCCGGTCAAACAAACGGCTTCATCAGACATAGTTGCAATGAAAAACAGAGCATCCTTATATACATATTCCCCAACAGCCAATTAATCAATAAAACCCCCTCCAAAAACACAATTAAAAAGCCAATTAGTAAAAAGCAGGTTAAAGCAACAGCTACTTACATACAGCATAAAAATCAACACAGATATACGTCAATACAATTTTTAACCTTTTCATTTAAGTTTCTTCATCCTTAAAGCTGATTTAATAAGGACTGAATCATTAAGCCTCATATATCTATGTGACCCAAGTCTCAGGATCCACTCTAGTTCAATATTTTCAGTGTTGTAATTAATGGGTCTTAGTCTGCCATTGTCATATATAACAGATAAAACTAGAAATAAAAAAGTGTGTTCCCTTCCTAACTGTAGAGTGTGCTTTTCCTTTCGATTAAGAG